>NC_079892.1:509417-531895 GCF_024868665.1 Triplophysa rosa | reverse complement strand
AGAGAGAGAGAAGTTTAAATGGTTAAATAACCATTTTAACCTTAAAAAAGCAAAACACTTAATTGCCAATTGTGTAGATGTTTGAATCTTGTTTACAATCACAGTACATTTTTTTATGGACTCAAATTGAGAAAAAAAAACGAAAACCCTAAACAACATATTTAACATAACTGTATGTCATGAGTTTAATATATTAATATTACTATTATTAAAAATACATTTGTAAAAAATGCATTTGATATTTTACAGGGATAAAGACAAAATATACTAAGGAAGGCAATGATAAAATTAAAAATTAAAAGATAAAAATCGGAATGCAAACCAAAACAACTAGATCTTCTGGCATTTAGACTTATTCTGAAAATGCTGGGTTGTTTTTACCCCATGGCTAAGTATTTGGACAGAACAAACCGTTGGGTTATAAATTACCCCAAATTGTCGTTACCCACCGATGGATTGAAACAACCAGGTGTTTAAATTGGCCAGATATGTAGCGGGTGATTGTTTAAATTGTACGCAATGTAAACAGTTAGATACTGTACACAGCTATTATTTCTGTATGTCACATCTATTAATCTTGCTACTAAAAAATCATAAAAAGTGAAACACAAAGCTACAGCAGTAATTTAAAGTATATTTGTTCTTGTTAGTAATTACTAATTCTATTTCATATTCCTAAAATTATATAGTATATTTTGCAGCGCAAATAACAACAACATTTCACTGTAAACCACAAACTTTCTTACAAAAGATGACTCCACACAGGTCTTATGTCAGCATCATGTCCACAGTCTTTTTTATAGATTGAAATTACCACCCAAAGTTAAAAAGCTCAAAACTCAGAAACTTTTCAAAGTGCCATCTAGCCTACAGAGATACACAGCATCTCCTATGGAGTACAAAGTTACTAAGAAGCTCCATAAATGCCAAAAGGCACCAAGATGCCTTCAAGCTTTAGAGCAATGCACTTGTTTTGCTCTGGAGATGGTCAGTATGTACCTTTATCTCTTTGAGACATCTTTTCATTCTGTGCTGTTCTTATCTTACTGTGTTTTCTTTTCATGCCTACTGGTGTACATTAGTAGCAGGCATTTTCAAAGCAAGGTAAATGGGAAATTAAACCACTACGTTTTACCCATTTGTCAACAAAAGGTTTTTTAAGTGAAATTTGTTAAAAATATAACACTATTTAATCGGATCACAAGCGTTACCCAATTTATTTTATTATATTTTACAAGGTACGGATCAGAATGAGTGATTGTTTTATTTTTACATTAATATATCTGTTACACTGTATGACCATTGTTTGTTACACTGAATGACATGCGTGGTTATTGTCATTGTTCCCATTTTTGCTATATTTTTGGTATTAGTTAAATTTGTTTTAATAATATTTCTAAGTAAATGATATGATTTGCACACAAAGCACTCAAATTTATTTTCGCTGTTAGCTGAATTGCATCCAGCCAAACTGTATTAGAAAGTATCATATTAGTTTTAAAGGGGTCATATGACACGGCTGAAACTAATATTATCATTTGTTTTAGATGTAATGCAAGGTGTATACACGATTTAATGGTTTAAAAACGCTGTATTTTCCACATACCGTGCATGTTTGTATCTCCTCTTTGCCCCGCCTTTCTGAAACGCGCGGATGTTTTACAAAGCTCATCGCTCTGAAAAGCGAGGTGTGCTGTGATTGGACAGTTAACCAGTGCGAAGTGATTGGTCAAATACTGCAAACGTATATAACTCCTCTTACCATATTTGGAACATCAGGTTCCTCTTAAATTGTACTGACAGCTACGCCCACATTACTTGCATATACATTTGGGTGGTCTTAAGTCAAATCATACCACGAACTGACATAGATTTGTGGGTGTGTGGTTACACGAGGCATTTCAGGCAGGTCTTTTGTTCAGATACTTTAATTTTTGCAATTTTACGTGTCTAATACATGCATGGGCAACTTATAACACACAAAAGACACAGAAAAACACATATTCGCGCCATATGACCCCTTTAAGGTTCAGACTGGTAAGTATTTGAGCATATCAAATCATTTCGGTCAGTCAGTCAACACAAAAATAATTCAACTTATCACAGTAATGTCCAAATTTCCAATATGTAGTGTCTTTTCATTAGTTGTCACGAAACGTGTGGGAGAACCCAATTGCAGGCAGCAGATGCGGGGTAACAAAAAGGATATTTATTGAAACCAAAAAACACAACACAAAAACCCACGAGGGGGTGTAAACAAGACCAAGTTATAATAAGGGCAAACAGGGACGTAAACTTACTAACACTAAACTAGACAACACTCGACATAGACTAAACTAAACACTTACTATGACAAAGGAGACAGTAACATCAGGCACAGGCAAAATGGAGAGCAGGAAGGCACACGACAGGACCGGTAAACACACGGCATGGAAGACAGCAAGACTTAGACACAGGGTACACGGCAAACACAATCAATGACCGACACAGGACAACGAAACATGAGGGCATTAAATATACAAGACAAACGAGGGATTACACAGGGCAGGTGAGGAACATTAGACACGAGAGGGAAGCAATACATGAAACGAGAGGGGCGGGGCCAATGACAAGACACGAGAAAACACATGAGATGTCAAAAACATAAACATCTCATGGCTTTCTCACATAAAACCTAAGGGATCCGTCCAGATCCTGCCACACGACTAGAAATACAGAACCAGGAAGGCAGGACCGTGACAGAGCCCCCCCCTTAATGAACACCCCCAGGTGTTCACCAAGGGGTCGACTGACAAGACATGACAGACTGCAACAAGGACAAGACCCAAACAGACATGGAAAACAAGACAAGGGGCAGACAAGCAATAATAACAACAGGGTTGGGGTGGGACAACAAGAATAACAAACATGGGAGGGGCTGGGGAAACAACAGAGTTCAAGGGGGGAACAGTTCTTATCACCGGCTGCGCTCGAGGGCGCGGAGTCCTGGGGGACCTTGGGGGGGAAGTCCTTGGGGGGACTGCCGACTTGAGCATCGGCGGGACAAGGCTGGGACCCGGCTGGAAGGCCGGCTGCTGCACCGGACTGGACATCGGCTGCATCGGACTGGATACCGGCTGCACCGGACTGGACATTGGACTGGAAACCGGACTGGAACCCGGACTGGATACCGGACTGGAAGCCGGCTGGATCACCAGACTGGGCACCGGCTGCTGCACCGGCTGGGATGGAGTCCGCGCTCCCCGCCGCTGCCTCTTTTTCTTCAGTTAAGCCACCCGCCTGGAGGTCGGCTAAAGAAAAGAGGCAAAAGGCACGGCTGGCTCTGGCTGGGACTCCTCGGACGTGGACCCCCAGGACTCACGTCTTCCCCGCTTGCCACCAAGGCTGACTGGTGGCGAGGCTGCAGGGGGTGAGGAGAGCGGTGTGGCGATGCCTATAACCCCGATCTGCAGGGGGTGAGGAGAGCGGTGTGGCGATGCCTATAACCCCGATCTGCAGGTGGTGAGGAGAGCGGTGTGGCGATGCCTATAACCCCGATCTGCAGGGGGTGAGGAGAGCGGTGTGGCGATGCCTATAACCCCGATCTGCAGGGTCTGACCCTCCTGTATGGCGGCCAGCGGAGATGGGTGGTTGTGTCGTGTTGAGACCCTGGACTCCGGTCGGTTCATGACGTACTGCCACACGACATCGAAGTCCAGCGGTCTCAACGACCGCATCTCTGCCCGCGACAGGGGGTCCCTGAGACCGGCGTTAAAAAGCACCGCCACCTCCTCCTCCCCGAAGACATCCTCCTCTGCGGCATCCAGGAACCTATCCAGATAGTCCTCGATGTCCGCGTTCCCCTGACGAATGCCGCAGAGGAGGCTAGCCTGGTGGGACCGTCTCATGACCATGCTGCCTACTGGGTTTGTAGTGGGGTCGGTCATTCTGTCACGAAACGTGTGGGAGAACCCAATTGCAGGCAGCAGATACGGGGTAACAAAAAGGATATTTATTTAAACCAAAAAACACAACACAAAAACCCACGAGGGGGTGTAAACAAGACAAAGTAATAATAAGGGCAAACAGGGACGTAAACTTACTAACACTAAACTAGACAACACTCGACATAGACTAAACTAAACACTTACTATGACAAGGGAGATGGCAACATCAGGCACAGGCAAAACGGAGAGCAGGAAGGCACACGACAGGACCGGTAAACACACGGCATGGAAGACAGCAAGACTTAGACACAGGGTACTAAGAACCCAAGCGCAGGCAACGGCAGTGAAGGGGTTAACACGAGACTTTAATAATAAATAATAAACAAAACACAAAACAAGGACCCGCGATGGGGTAAAACAGCAACAAGAAAATAATAAACAAGCACAGAACTAAGACTGACTAAACACAAGACTGAATAAACACTTGACAAACTAAACTAAACACTTACTACGACGATGACACAGCAACAACAGGAACAGGCAATAACAGCTAACGCAGGACGAGAACAAGGCAACTTAGACAGCACATAGCACACGCATACAGATACATATACATACATAATACAAGAGCACAGGACAAAGAAACAAGAGGGTATAAATAGGGAGAGACAAACGAGGGATAACGACACGGGGCAGGTGTGGGTAATCAAACACTTAGGGAAGGATAACGAGGAAACGAGATGGCGGGAACAGAGACGAGACACTGGAAAAACACATGAGAGGTAAAAACAAACATCTCATGGCCTTCCCACATAAAACCCAAGGACTCTGCCCTGATCCCACCACACGACTAGAATTTCATAAACAAGACGGTGGGACCGTGACAATTTCATTTAAGAGAGCACTGCAGATGTTCTAGATCATCTTAGGAAATGCTCTGAGTTTAGTTTATGCTTTAGTTTGACATGGTCTATTATTCTTAATAAGTTGTGTAAACTACATTGACATCAGGACTAGATTAAATTTACAGAAATGCTTGTCTCTTCTGTGTTTGTCTATTCTTTAGTCTCTCTAGTATATTGCAAAGATATCTGCTTATGATAATTAAAACTATTGATTAAAATGTAATATTAAAATATTGGCGTTAATATTAATTTTATGTAGTTGGCCTATATAATCAGATACAAAGTAACTAAGTAACTAACTACTTGAGTAGTTTTTTCATTGCATACTTTTTTACTTTTACTCAAGTAATTTTTAAAATAGTGAATTTTACTTTTACTTGAGTAACAATTTCTCTAGTTACTTGTACTTTTACTTGAGTAAATATTTTGGCTACTCTACCCACCTCTGCTTCAGTGAGATACAAGACCCTCCGCTTCACCTCCTGATCACACTGACGGGGATTATTTCTGCCATAACAACCGGCTGCCTGGACATTATCCCTTACAAAGTGTGTACTGTAATTATACCGTATGTTTACTGTATAAAGCCCTGTAGAGGATTCTGGGATGAGCTCCTGTTGATATGATCCTGAGATTCAGATTGGTGTGTCAGCAGTTTTGCTTCTGAATATTTGCTGTTGAGTTTACATCTCGACACTTCAGTTCATTATATTGTGTGTTTGTGTTTTCTGAATGAGAACATGCTTGAACCTTTGCAAAATGAGGAGGTTTTTGTGTGGGGTTTGTACAAGTTGGTGTATTGTTCAGAGAATGTGTTTATAGTTACAGAAAATGGCGAATGAGTTGTGTGTTAGCAATGGAGAAAAACTTCAAAATATTGAGTAATAATATTTTACAACATGTACATACTGTACTGTACTGTAAGGTTTGGTTTATGATTGATAAACAGTATGATTGACAGTACTGTTATTACTAACATGTGTAACAAAGGCACCGTAAACTCACTGTTCCAATAAAAGCTGATTCATTTTTACATGATTTGTTTTATTAGATTTCCACTCTTGTGTGTGTTTGTGAAGCCGTGCTCGACTTTAGAGTGTATTGGATTTCTTTCAATAACAAATTGTGTTACATGCATGTGCCTGTTTTAGTCACTGTACATGTTTCATGTCTCAGTCATCTCTGGAACCACGCACGCACGCACACACGCGCACACACACACACACACACACACACACACACACACACACACACACACACACACACACACACACACACACACACAAAAGCCCTGTCCCATTTAGCTCTGAAACGCATCTGATCCTTGAGTCAGGAGGAATATAGTTCAGACAGACTTGACTTTATCAGAATGAAACTGCGATTAGTGTGTGTGAGCATGTGCATGTGAAACAGTGGGAGTCTCAGTTATAACAGCAATAAACCTCATGAAATCTCTTACTCTTCCTGCCCGTTTCTCATTTCACTCCTATTTAGTCAAACGTGTCTCTGAGACGAAATGCCACCAGAAAAGACAAAATCGATATTATAATACATGTCTTAGCCTGTCACGACAGAATGAACACTTCATGAAGCCGATGCATATGAAGGAGGTACGGTATCTTCAGAGTTTGATGTATGGCTTTATAGTTGAGTCTAATATTAGCGCTTGGCTCCTCTCGCTCCTCTCAAATAACAAGTGGGATCAGTTTGTGACTTTGGACTTGCTTCATTCTGAAAGCCGGACAGAAAACAGATTGAAGTATAAGAGCGAATGAGAGCAGGTTGGAGGCAGAGGCTGAAAGCGGGACTGACGGATGGATTTCTCTGAGAATGAAAGTGAACACAGCTGCAAACAAAAACACTTCTTACGTGATGTGCTCTTTCATGGCAAATTTCACGTGAGTGTGGCATGTTTCAGTGTGTCTTTGAGAAAGCCTTTAGATATAGAATCGCTGTACATATCTTTTACTTCTTACTGTTTCTACCTCGCCGTTCCATTGGCAGTTTGGTAACTGTACATACAGTACAGCAGGTATTCATGTTGTTTGTACTAATGTTCCTCAAGTTTGAGCGCATGTTGGTGTAAGATGAAGATGGATGCCTTAGGAAATGTTACACCTCATAACACGCACACGCGTGTTCTCTGCAGTTGCTGGATCAGTTGCACTACAAAAAAAAGCTGGACTCATAAATAAAGACTTCAAAAACATATTTTACCTCATATCTCCACATGCCATTATTTCTTTGTGCATATGGCAGGGTATAGTCAATACATCCAAATGTCAACATACATACACTGTGTATATACTGTATTGACAGTGCGGTGTGTGTGTGTGTGTGTGTGTGTGTGTATACAGTATTGTTGTATTATGGAGTCATGCAGCGAGCAGAGAGTTCGTTACAGGAGCTGAAGAACAGCCAAACATCTCTGATACAGCTGTTTTAAACATGGTGATAGAAAGAGAAATTCACAAACAGGTTTCATGTTGTGTTGAACTGTGGTCTGTGGGAAAACAGCTCTCATGTCTGTACAAAATGAGCATGTCAAATGAGAGATTCATAGAGAGTGAGCTTATGTCTTCATAGATCATCATGTTTGAGGAGTGAACATTGCGCAATACATAGTACACATAGACTGGAGATTGATTGACAGAAGGATTTGTGTACAGTATGTTCTAAATGCCATGATCTTATGTGCATTGACATTCATTAAGAGTTTGGGGAGCAAGCCTACTGTATATCAGTCCATCTATAAACCGGTTAACATAAGAGCATGTTATCTGAACGTCCTGCTGCTCGTTTTATATCATGAACAAATGAACAAAAAGCATTGAATATGAACTAGAGATGCACCAATATAGCCTATCGGCCATTTTTCTAAAAACAGCCAATGATGAGGGTCGATATATCCTGTCCACCAAAAGAGGACAGAAAAATGTATGCTCTGTGTATATAGACGGTTTCATCGGATGCACGCGCTGGGCCAGTCTGTGTTTGTTGATCGATCTGGATAGTAATATAACTATTTATGTTTTGTTTCATTTCATTTATATTCATATTTTCTCCATTATTCATGATTGGAGTTTGGGTTCCTCGCCACAGCAGAGCAGTGCAGTGTTGGCTTGCTCACCGGGAGACTGCATTTATTTATTTATTCATTTATTTATTAGATATTATTTATTATAATGATCTTGCTTGGTCTATAAACACCATGCACTGTGCTGTGTTTTACCTTTCTGTGTTTTTCTTATTTGCTCCTGTAAAGCTGCTTTGGAACAATGCACATTGTGAAAAGCGCTATATAAATAAAATTGAATTGAATTGAATATTAATTTATGTGATGTAATATAAATAAGCAACAATTTGTTGATTTGTTGGCTAGACATAGGTTAAATGTGCTTGCTAATGTCATATTTCTTTTGCTTGTTATCAGGAATAATCTATTTTTTGCGGATGTGTACCTGCAGTGAAGTTTGGACCACAAGGGCATGCATGCGCAGTAACGTTTGTTTATGTTGTGGCTTTGAAACCGTCTATAAAACCTTTAGAAACAACACCAATTTGATGTTCAATATTAATATTGGTTTCATAAATTAATAACATTAAGAAAGTTAGGAAATATCATTTAGTTCATGCGAGTTAATATCACTACCAAACTGTGGGTGTTGGTAAATGGCTGTGGTATCGGTGGGGTTAATACATATTACTGTACAGTATTTCAGCACTATGTTGTGTGTGGTCCATCACAGCTCTCGCATCTCTCTCATATCTCTGTGTGATTGAGTGTACAGCGCACTACATGTCAATATAGGACATATAAGTCATATGATACATATATGGTGACTGCTGAGTTCATATGCCTTCCCATGTTGACTTCTCGGTGTGCACTCATCTCACTGGTGACAAACACACTCATTCACACACACGGCATCGGTTCATGTTGTGCCCTCCCCTCTCCCCTCAGCTCCTGAAAGCTCTCACTCCAGAGGAGAACACACAATGTCGGCGTGGTTTGTACTTCCAGGACGGCAAGAGACGGGTGGACTACATCCTCACTTACCAGATCAAGAAGACCAGCAGCTCCCGCTCGCGACGCCACACCACACGTCTCACAGACAACGCTTTCACTCGTACCCTGCGCCGCGGTCGAGGGCCACCCCTGCCCAAACATGACCCTGAAGTGGGCTCTCCTGCTCACAACATGGACCACCACGATGACGACAAGTGTTTACGGCGTGAGGAGTTTGAGAGTAACCTGTTGGAGATGGGCCTGGAGCTGGAGCGGGATGAGGAGGTATGTGTCTTTTTCTTCATCCATGCATTCCTGCGCAACAGGGCCTTTTGTGTGCCTTACATGTATGTCTCTTTTGGCTGAGCTCAGTTGATTTTACGCGAGCGCTCAGCGGGAAAATACACAAAAGACACATTGTCATGTTGCAAAGCATTAGATATGTCCTTGCGTTACAAAAAGCTGTTTTCAGCTGAACACACAGCCTCTTCTCTTTTACTACTTACTTAAATATTTGAAGTTCCTGAAACACATTTTTACTTTTGATTAAAGTATAATGATTCTTTTTGATTAACTTGAACTTTTAACTAAAACTCAAAACATTTTTTTTACTTAATTGAAAGATATAAATTCAACATAATTGGTCAAAAAGGATTTCCAGTTCCCAGCATGCTTTGTGAGACTGCATTAGGAGAGTGCATTTTAAAATATGATTATTTGTTTTTCAGCAATGTTAAATACTTGTTGGTATTAGTTTAATGTTCACTTATCTTGGACATTTAGAAGAGTTTGACATGTTTTTTAGTTTTGTGGGTGGTTTCCATTGTTTAGAAGATTGGTTCATGTGCTTAGGCTGTGGGACGCTACAAGTAACCTGTCACGTGTTATGTCACCAGTGAGCAATGACTGTGCTAATGACAGTTCTGAGATCTGTCTCTTCTTGCTCATTTTGGGTTGCATAAATCAAAGTATTTGATTTATGCATTTTAAGTCTAAGAAATGTGTAAAATAAAGAAACTGAGAAAATTGAGTGTAGTTAACTTAAAAATACATATGTACTTTAAGTAAGTTATGTCTACTTCATTTCATGAAAATGATGAATGAAATATTTAGGTCACACTTACTAAGTCTTGAACTAAGAACTGTAATTTAAGATTAATCAAACTTTTTTTGTTTCTTAAACCGAGAACCTCAAATTTTTTTTTGAGTAATGGCAACTTATCCGGGTTTACAGTGTGTTTGTTCCCAACAATAATTCCTTTAAAACACACACACACACACACACACACACACCACACACACACACACACACACACACACACACACACACACACACACACACACACACACACACACACACACACACACACACACACACACACACAAAACATATTCTTCACTTGGTTTTGTGTTGTGTGGTTTATTTTGTAAGTGGATTAAATTTCTCAGAGTGGGATCTGGGATCCACCCCACCGCACAAATAAAAAACATGTTACTTTTAACGTAAAAATCAGAACGGATCATTCTAATTTTAATGGAATAGTGCGTTGTTGATTTTCTTATTCACGTGCCCTCATACTTTTTCATCAAAATCTGAAAATATTCTTCTCTAATGATATGGGCAGAACATCTGTCTTCAACTGTAAGTCTGCTGTCAGCTACATTTCTGAATCAAACGTTTACTTTGACACATGCAATCAATTCACATTGGATAACTCAGAAATACTCACAATACTGAAGTAAGCGACTCCTGGTTCACAGGGACTTTAAATTGTTGCATTTGTGCGTTGATATTATATTTGTCTGTGTTTGAAATGTTTCACTATGCAATATATACTCCAACAAAGACAGAGTGAGCACAGTTCACTCACATTTGTGCCTCTCTCTGTTGGCTCCCAGTGAAACAAAGAATTGATTTTAAGGTCTTGCCCCTATTTATATATCAGAACTTTTATGTTTTTACCTCACAGATCACTCAGATCTTCAGACCAGTTGCGACTAAATGTCATAAAATCTCGTCTGAAATCTACAGGAGACAGGTCTTTTTCAGTCTATTCTCCAAAACTTTGGAACACAATGCTTCTAACGATTAGAGCTTCCCCTACATGAACTGCTTTTAAAGTATCAATTAAAACATATTTTCTCTCAGGCTCACTTATAACTTGGTTTTATTTTCGTATGTATATTTTTGTCAGTGGCAGTAGTTTGTGTTGTAGCAGGTCATTATGAATTCCTGTTGTTTTTTCAAGCTATCAGAGAATAATACTTTAATAATACCTTTTGTTTTAAGGTGCTATATGAATAAACATTGACCTTGACATGTACCCCTGCTTGAAGTCCATCTTAAATGAGCCTTGCAATATTTTATGATTCCAGCAATCGTCATATGCAATGAATATGGCAGGGTGTCAGCTATTTAGATGGGTCTTTTTTGGTCCTGGCTTCTAGACTTCCCCTGATACGTACCCCCTGCCCTGGAATCCTGGAGTCAGGTCTGAGATGTGTTCAGTAGTGCTCATGCTCCAACGTGATCCTTTTCTGATAGCACTGGCACTTCTTTTCAATCTTCTAATTTTCCAAAATTCCAAAAATCAAAGATTTGAGGCGTGTTCATAGTCGGAGTTGTCTTTTTCCTGGGCTTAGCTGTCAATTGATTTTGAGGTGTGTTAATACTTTTTTTGAGCAACAAAGATGGTGACCCCCCTGGGAGTTGGTGCCTGATAGGCCAGGGGTGTGCAGTCCTGCTCCTGGAATGAGCTGGAGCTTCAACCCTAACCAATCACACATGAACCATGGGTTTAGGCTTTGTTAAGACAAGTAGGAGTTTAACTCTGCAGGACAGTGGGCCTTCAGGACCAAGTTTGGACACTCTGCAAACAGGGAAAGGCGGTACTGATGTGTTTATCATGTTAGTGTAGGTGTATAGATGGTAATGTATATTATACTGGATAAAAGAAGTGATCAGAGATGTGGAGTAACAGTGATATTAGGGAAATTATCAAAATATCACAAATGTGCTTATTACACGGCTCATTTGAATGCTTGATTCTGATTGGCCAGTCGCGACATTCCAAGGGTTGTAACAACCGCTCAAAACTAATAACACCCTGTAACCCGGGGCAGGGGCAGTTTAATATTACACAAAAATTAATTATAAATATGTCTTTAAATAACATATATGATATTATATTTACAAATGATTAAACCAATTTGCCTGTTTGTGATGTTTGAACGTCGTTTCTTACTTTAAAACCGAAACTAAACGGCTTTTCCTCACGGAGTAAAAATGAGCTTGTAAAATATTTCAAATTCACATTTTATGTCCAGTTTTTTTCTCATGTGGCAAGTAGCCGTGTAATAAGCGGGATAATGCACAAGCAGCCGGGTGTTATCGCCAAATAAGCCCCTTCAGTGTGATACAAGACCCTCCGCTTCACGTCCTGATCAAACTGACGGGGATTATTTCTGTGATAACAACCGTCTGCCTGTACATTATCCCTTACATATCGCAATATTTAGCAATAACTGAATTATTATAAAAATTTCAAAAGTTACGTATAGACCACTCTGGATGACATGTACAACGCTGATCCAAAGCTGGTCCAAAAGAACTTCCTGTTTCAGTTTTTCAACACTACACAAAATGGTTGAACAAAATGCAACTAACAGAAAATTTTTAACCCAATCAAAATGTTAAACGATTATCATAAAGTTACAGTCATATATGTGAGATTTTTAAAAAGAAAGAAAACTGAAACCGGAAGTGCTTCTGGACTAGTGTTTATATCTTGCAAAGTGGTCTATAGTCTATAAGTTTTATATTGATGCAGATAGAAAAAGTAATATCGTATCGCATATCGCATTATTTAGCATGCTATCGCATTTTTCATTAATACCGCACAGCCCTACGTGATATTGTCTGTGGTACTGTTATACTGTATGTGTAAGCTTCATCTGATAGTCACATGTTATTTGAGGTCAAACACGACTGGGAGAGCATGAAATGCTGCTAATTATACATTTGGATGTTGAAGCACCAGAGGATGAAAAGTGGACTTCCTAAAGGCTGTTAGACATTATGGATGGTTTCATTGGACACACGCGCCTGGCCTGAAGTTAACCTCTCATCCGTGTTTGTTTATCGGCGTGGCTAGTGGCTAATAATATAACTTGTCACGATAGTCAAGGGGAAGAACCCAAGCGCAGGCAGCAGTGAAGGGGTAGCAAACAAGACTTTAATAATAAACCAAAAAACCCACGATGGGGAGCAAACAAGGAGCACAACCAATATATATAAACTCAAAACAAAGACTTCCCACGTGGGGGAAAAAACATAAGGACAGGGTCAAAACTAACACTCACATTACAGACATCCACAAGATATCCACAAGGTAAGGAAAATCCACTTGATCCGAACAGTCACACTACTTGGCAAAGACGAACGAGCACGGGACAATCGACACAAGGATATTATATAGGGGGACAGAGAGAGGATAATTAACAAGGGAACAGGTGTAGGGGATGAAACACTAATGGAGAGCTAAACAGGAATGAGAGGGCGGGAACAGAGACAAGATCAGAGAGAGTATATGGAAGGCCTACAGGGCCAAAACGCCTCTCTCCAAATAGAACCTAAGGCTTTGCCATGATTCTGCCACAAGACGAAGAAAGACATGACATGATGGGACAGAATCATGACATAACTATTTATATTTTATTTAATTTATATTAATTTATATCAATATTTGATTGTATTATATTTGTATTAAATAAACAATTTGTTGAATGGGTCGTGTACACATTTAAGTTTAGACAAGTAACGGTTCTTCTACTGATAACCCAAAATAATACTGGCTAGGCATAGTTTTAACTTGTTAGCTAATGTGCTTTACTTGTTATTTTTTTTGCTTGTTATCAGAAATAATCTGCAGGAACTCTATTCTTTGCGTGTACCGGAAGTGAAGTTTGGGCCAGAAAAGCACGCATGCGCAGTAAGGTTTGTTCATGTTGTTGCTTTGAAACCGTCTATACATAGTTGGGTTTCTTGTCACAGAGACAGAGAATGCACAACTGGCTCTTAAAGGGAATGGGAGATGAGACTCTGCACATTTTTCCCCAAACACACCCATGACTCATTAAGAGAATTTATATCATGCGCCTGGCAGGCCGACCATTTTTCCCATTGTTAAACAAGCAAAAGTGGCATGCCTTAAGTGCGCTTGCGCCTTGCGCATAGTCTTTATAATATTGATTTTAGTAAGGCCATGGTTAAGATTGAAATCATAGTGAAATCAGTGCTTGAAATCAAACCTAATCTCATAATTCAATTGAAACTTTAGCCTGGTTTTCACGGACAGGGAGACATTTCTTCCCTAAGAAGTAACTTTTTAAGAAGAGTTTGTCAGACAAATGTCAATTAAACATGTTCATTAAATGAAAACAAACAAGAAGAAAACAAAGGAAACAGAGAAACAGTGACATGATCTGCGTGGTTAGGTCTTCACACGAAGAGGGAATCTATGAGAGCTGAAGACACCTTTACATGTAGCAATACAAAGCTTGTAACACATCCTTTTCCCGGCCTACTTCCATTATTCCAATTCTTCAATCCAATGGGTTCCCAGGACAGTGGTGAGAAGTAATCCCTCCTGCGTGTCCCAGGTTTGCCTGTGGTCCTCCCCTGGGAGGCATCCTGACCAGATGCAGAGGAACAGAGACTGTCTTCCGGGTCCCTACTGGACGTAAAAGATTTGCATCCTGTCGCTCAGGGTCTATCCAGACACAATATGAAGAAATCTCATTTTTAGCCACGAGCTTCATACTGAAGGTCTGGAAGCTTTCGCCACTTTCTTTGGCCAAGGCCCGCCCAAGAGGCCATATGACTGACATGTAAAGCAACCAATCACGTTTCATTTTGTGCCGCGTCATGTTTAGAGGTGTGGAAATGTCCCCGCAGTAACAGACCCTTGTACATTCTTGAATGTGATGAATTCTTATTGCAACGGTTGTAAACACGACAGCTTACTTCTTAGATCAGACGGCTTCATGTTGTTTCCAGGTGGACCGTTAAAGAATGTGACGCGCACGTCTCCCGGAAATCTTGTGAAATTCAACCAATGTGCTGAAGTGTTTCCAGAAAAGTGTGCCTTGTGCATCAGACGTTTAGCCAACGGTCTGTGGGCGTGACGTCTGTGGCTGAAACTAGTAAGAAGTGTGATCTGGTGAGAGGAACACACTCTCAGGTCTCGACTTTTAAAAGTAGGAACGACCACATATATCCACCAGTTACCCAGTGGTGTCATTGATTCACAAGCATGTCGGCCAAGACAGCTCAATGACATTCAGGGCCTTCAGCCATTCAGGGCGAATCTTGTCCTCAGTCAGTTATCCATCTTTGGCTCAAGGTGCTCTGGTACCAAGTACACATATGGACCACCTTGTGTGTGAGCGTGGTATTCATTATGGCCAATCGCTGACTTGAGCCTGACTGCATGGCCACTGGGTGCTCTAACCTGCATACATGAAGTACAGATAGAGATATCTCTAGTCCACAGATACCGTGTATTGATATTTGTTCAGTGTACATGTGCGTTGTCGTTTCAGACCAAAACCTCTGGTGTTGGCTTTGTGAAGATTCACGCTCCATGGAATGTTCTCTGTAGAGAGGCAGAGTTTATGAAAATGAAGATGCCTACCAAAAAGGTACTGTTTGTAGAACATCCAGTGGAACACTTGAGAGAATCACAATGCATATTCGAGTATTTGTGATGCTGTGCTTTTACTGTAGGTGTATGAGGTCAAGCAGAGCAGAGGCGTGATGGAAAAGATCAACACATTCATCTGCAAACTGACGGACCCTCTTCATCCAAACGTTGAGGAGAACAGGTTACACAACGTGAAGCACCTCTCGTACCCCTTCTCCAGAGAAAAGCAACATTTGTTAGTTTCTTCACTTTAAATAGCCATTCATTCACATCGTAATGTTTAATAGCATTTTATACAGTGTACTGATAAACTTTATAGACGTTCCTGAAGCCCTACACAATCAACCTTTTTAAATCATGTCCAAAAGTTTACATCCTCTTAGTTTTTATGATGGTCTGTGATCAGTAACTGTTTGTATGTTTTGTGATAGATGTTAAAGAGTCCCTGGTTGTTTTTGAGCAGTAGTTTTGAATAAAAATCCCAACCAGAGGGCTATCTTAATATCTTCTTTTGCCTTGTGGAATATATGTATATTGCCTTCTTGAGCACATAATATAATAGCAAGACAGTCTGTACTGTTGCAAGAGTGTTTTGCTTCAAACATGCAAGTCTTTTTTTCAAGGTAAGTGAACAGTTTTGGTATAGCACAGCACATTTTACTCTATAACTGACTGTATAGAGTATACTCAAAGTATAACTCTATTCTATATTGAACAATATTTGATGTTTTACTTTGTTGTGTTGTTTTCACTGTGTTTATATTAAGAGTGGAAGTTTGCCTACATTTGTTGTACACACTTGTTTGTCTTAACAGGTTCGATTTGTCTGACAGAGATTCATTTTTTGATAGTAAAACAAGAAGTTCATTAGTAAGTATAATTTGTTCTTTTAATGTGCTTAATTCATGTCGTATGGTGTCATTTTAAAGTTTTATTTGGTTATTTTAGGTCTTTGAAGTTTTGAAGCGAACTAAGTGCACCAAAGCTAAATTTAGCATGGGTAAGTCTAAAGTTGAACATTTTCATCTATTGTTTTGCTTTTTCAGCCCATGTTAATTCACTAAACATTATTCATGAAATAATATAAATAAAATGTTGTTCAGGAATAACAAGTCTTCTGGGGAGCGGAGTTTATACGGCAGCTTATTCCTTACATGATGTAAGGAATTTCTCTGTATTCTTTTACTTGTTCTGTGAATCTTAAACTCTTAATCTGATGTGATACAGCTACATTATTTACATTATTGTGTGACGTTGTTTTGAATATTGCACACAAGAGTCACTATTGTCTTCATTACAGGGTGATGTTGACGGGGGAAACGCAGAGCCAAATGACAGAAAGGTAGGTTACTGTATTTACCTGTAGGTGTGTAGAAGTGCAGACATCAGCTCTTTGATGGAGTTTCTTTAAAGGTGCAGTGAACTGGCCATTTTTATCGTTTTATACTATTGTCTGATGTCTACTTATGACGTTCGCGTGGTTTTTACATTCAAAAACATCAAAATCAATAAGTAATAGGCTATTTTCTACCCGGGTTTTGAGGCAGGCTGGAGAAACGCTGGGTTTTTAAGGGTGGGCCGCATAAAAGACTTAGAAGTAAACGCCCACCGCTATGATTGGATAGCAGCTTGCGTATTTGACCTAGTTGGAGCCTTCTGTGAATTTGGTTAGACACGTAACGTTATGTAACTTGATTTTACTCAAATTTACGGACTTATTTCCCGGATGTGATGGCAAGGCTTTGCGTATAGTTTGTAAAGCCTATAGTTGTATGGTGTTTAGTGATATATGGCCGTGCATGTCAGCATTTAAGACCCGCGAACCGGACAGAAGATCACCGCGATCACGGGTCTCAAATGTTATAGTTTTCATGATAAATAAACAAACGGTAGACTCCCGGCCAAAATGACCCAGCACCAGAAACATTTCAAAACAGCCTCCATTATTCGCAAACGGTGGATAAAACCTTGAAAAATGATATATGAGCCCGCCAAATCACAGAGATGCCGATTACAAATATTAAAAATGACTGGAGGTCCCCAGGTAATACTATCAGGGCATATCAAGCGATCTCTAACAAAGCAATAGTGACGCATAGTACAAATATGTTTTACTCACATAAGATTGCTGCGCCATTTCTATCGGATCCAATATTGACGGCACAGCACTGCTTTTTAATTTTAGTCTCTCCGCAAAGACTTGTTCAAGGAATCTGTGTTGAAATGAAGCGAACAAATGCTCAATGTTTTCCCCACGTGAGCTGGAACGTCTTTAAAAATGAACTTCAACCACGCATTCCTACTGTCGGAATCCGAAGGAAGGTTATGCAGCGACTGTGTTCTTCCACAATCAGGCACCGCACAATATTTTGTGATCTTTAACAGCATGATGCTTACACTCGCTCTATCTGGTTCCGTGCAGCTTGTGTTCAGTACTGTCCTGCGCGAACCAGTGGGCGGGGCTCGAGAAGTAGGCATTGATATTCTTCTGTGGAGGCAGTGTTCAACCAATCTAGAGATAGGTGCATTCCAGGACCTGCCGTTCGCTGAGCCTCGTGTCAATAACAGTTGTTATTTCAGTAACAAGGGCGTTTTCAGGTCTGACACTTACAGGATGTTCGCTTGAATACAATTCCCTCTTATATAACAAAAGCTTGGGTTAAAATTGTGGTCCTAGTTTATCACTACACCTTTAAAGTAAAATCTCTTGGTTAAGCAACGACAATTAGTACATTTTGTTCAGCCAAACCCAAACCCTTTTGCACTTCCTTGTCTGCAAAATTGTTGAGAAGTTGAATATCCAAGTTATCATAGTTAACAATTAATATTGCTGCATAGCAGCTTCACAGAAAAAAGCATATTGATATTCTACATGTATGCCATATAAAACCCATGCCATAAACCCATGTGAAGGACATGTACTATAGTTACATGTATTTTGGTGGGTAAGTACACTGTAAGAATGCTGTACGGGCAAATTCTGTAAAATAAAGTACAATTGTCTGGATGTATGTCAGCAGTCCCCTGTCAGGGTTTGGCGGCAAGAACCCAAATGCAGGCAGGCAATGGCAATAAAGGGGTTAACGTAATATATATTTATTAAACAAGAGACAAAACAGAAACAAAACACCCACGAGGGGGTAAAAAACAAGACAGGAAAAATAAACTAGACTGGACTAAACTAACATAACACTTGACTAAACATAACTTGACAAACTAGACTAAACACTTACAAAGACTGGACTGGGATCTTTACACAGGAACACTGACTGACACGATACACATCCACAACGAAGTACAACTCACGAGCACAAGACAAAGAAACACGAGGGTATTTATAGGTAAGACAAACGAGGGATAATTACATGGGGCAGGTGTGGGACATTAAACACTCTGGGAAGGATAACGAGGAAACGAGATGGCGGGAACAGAGACGAGACACTGGAAAAACACATGAGAGGCATAAACATCTCATGGTCTTCCCACATAAAACCCAAGAACTCTGTCCCGATCCCACCACACGACTAGAATTTCATAAACAAGACGGTGGGACCGTGACAGTCCCCCAGAGAGCCAACCAAATGTGACAGTGGCAAGACACCTAAAATGCACAGGACAGAACAGAAAAGAATCAGTAGAGAGTCAAACCTTTTAAAATGATGTGCTCAATAAGTCATGTTAAGACATGCTATTTTATTTCTTTGACAACAATTTAACCAATTTAAACTTTTTATAAGTTAAGTTATCATATGAATTTCCTACTAAATTCAGTTTAATTTCATTTAAATTCAAGTGATTTGAAGTGACCATTTTGATGTAGCCCACGACTGCAGTCTGATCGTTGTTGTTTACATTTGTTGTCTGTTTCAAGTCTCGGAATTACTAATTGCTACAGTAATTCTGTATCTCCTAGAGTAAAATTTGAAGTGTTCGCTTTCTAAAGATATCTTGGTTATGTGTGTAGTCAGAAGGACTCATGAGCAGCAACCATTTTATTTTGGGTATGTCAAATTTTGCACAAACTCGTGTCGCCTGAATCGCCTCCGACTACCTTTGCATAGCAGTACACTTTTAAACATGAGAAACCACATTACAAATGATTTCTGCAACGTTTTATCCACTGCTCTGATGTGGCCACCTGAAATACTTTACATTGCAGACAGAAACAATGGCTATGTGAGTGCTCCTACGAGGCGAAATAGAAATAAAAATGGAGTGAAATGCAAAGGTTCACACAAGACTGAGAATGACATCCCAGGGTCCTCCTCTGCAAAGTATACTGATTGCCAATGTTCAGTCTTTTGAAAACAAGTTAGATGATCTCAGAACCAGGATAAGAGTCCAGAGGGACTGAGGTGGAGGGGTATGTTTCATGATTAATTAAAAATGGTGTGACCCCAGTAATGCAAACATTCTGCTGCATTCCCGCTTTTCCTAACCTGTAGCATTTAAAGGGCATGTGCAACGGTGTTTCATGCATTCACACTTGTTTATCATGTTAAACATGCTGTCTTCTCATGCTTGACACAGTCAACTTGTCAAAAAACGAGTTGGACGTATGACAAATTATTTCTGTGCTCGATACACTTCCCCAGCGTTCGTATAGGTTTCGGAACGTTTTTTTTTTTTACATAAAAGTTTCGTAACAACTTTTCTTAGTCCCTTATTGGACAATTCTCGTCCACGCGTCAACCCGCCAGAACTAGAAGAAAGAGCACACCCACGTGTCAACCAAGAGTGAGAAGAAAGAGCACGACCCCGCATCAACTAAGGAGAGCGGGAGAAAGAGCATGCGCACACGTAAACAAGCTGGAGCAAGAGACAGAGAGAGCACTGCCTTCGCGAAGTTACGCTGTGTTTGTTTGCTCACTGCATTTCAGTGATGAATGTTATATAAATGGTGGATATAACGCTGGATTTGGAGATGGTTTGAAACAGATAGATGGAGCGGTCCCAGCGCTTAAAGATGCCAAACTGAGTCATATGTTTGTGTTTTGTTGGCAATGGGTGCACACATGCTTTATTTCCGCGCCACTTTCTCTTTTCTTCAAAAGCGTTTGGGAGCTCACGCTCTCCTGGCATCTTCCGTTGCTAAGCAACCATGGGCCACGCTTGCTGTCAAGACGAGGTGGTTTTAACAAAGGATATATGGATTATATGCACTGAAAATACTTGTAATAACTTTGCTACTAGATTTATTTATGCCGTGATCATCTGTTTCTCCATCTTCACTGCGCTGTCTAAATTGCTCCACAAAATGTGAAGCTGATTGTTTTTTTTTTTTGTCACATGACCCGTGGTGCGTGTGCAGCATTCTGAAAAGTTGAAATATTTTCATGTCGATGCGACGCCGACGTGCCTAGAAAAAGGAGCGCGGTGCACCGAATGTGTGTCAGGACACCGAATGTGTGTCGGGACAGCGCCGCTCTCTAATTGACAGCGTTTGCCACGCATCTACATTTAAAATAACGAGTATTTGCGAGCAAAATACGCTAAACGCGGGGCTCATGTGGTGTGCTATGTGCTCGGTCGTGCAGTGAGAGCCACCGGGGACTGAGGACTATAAGCACCTTCGGAGAAAAATCGTGGTGAAAGTTGGTTGACTTTTGCAGGCATCTTAAAACGTACACCTCATGGGCTGGGATGCACGGAAAATAAAGTGCACTGTTACTAAAGTGTCTTTGTTCAAAAATAAATAATTGTAACCAATTAAAAAGTAAATAGAGGGGTCTGAAACACAAACCCAAACACTGCACCAAACTCATTGGTAGCTCATTGAAACATGTTTCTCATCTATTTCTGTGCGTGGCCACGAGCACACATGGGATCTTTTTTAAAGGGACACTCCACCCAAAAATGAAAATTCTGTTATGGATTACTCACCCTCTAGTTGTTCCAAACCTGTATAAATTTCTTTGTTCGGTTGAACACAAAGATATTTGGTAGAATGTTAGCAACTGAAAATTATTTGGCATCATTGACTACCATAGCAGAAAAAATTATAACGGTAGTCAAAGGTGACCCAGAATTGTTTGCTTTCCTAAATCCCCAAAAACATCTTTTGAGTTCAACAGAACAAAAAATATACAGTATACAATACCAAGATATAGAAAAATATAGCAATATAAACGTCTTTTGGCAGTTCTTAACTTTGATTTGACACGTAAAATAATTGGGCTAGTTTTCATTCCCTTTGGGCGGGTTTTGAGGGGTCATTGGGCTGCTTTCAGGAAGCTAGTTAGCAAGATCCCTGTGACCAGCAGCAATGACAAGGTAAGCTAATGTTTACATGATGACTAGCTAGAATTCTATATAATCTAGTTCAGTGATGGGATGGGACTATTTTGTATTTAAATACCTTTGAAAAAAATTAATTGTATTTTGTATTTAAATGTGTTTAATCTTAGTATTTTTGTATTTTTAAACTGAAATACTTTTTGCCAATCAACCTCCTTATTAGACTGCATGGATGGGCAGTGTTTCAAATACATCCATTTGAAATACAAAATACTATTATTTTGTAATAGTATTTTGTATTTAAAAGCATTTAATCTAGTATTTTTTATATTTATTTGTGTATAGCCTTGTTAATTCAAGAAATCAGCAGTCTAAAGAGGTTGATTGGCAAAAAGTATTTTGTATTTTGAAAATACAAAAATTCAAAGAATTTACAAAAAATTCTACTTCTGTAGTTATTTTGGGGAAAGTAACTCAAAAGTAATACAGGAGTCATGTAACGTATTACAATTCTGAGACAGTAATATTGTAAGGTAAATGATTACTTTTAAATAACAGTAACAAGTAATCTGTAATGTATTACAGTTTGGAAGTAACTTGCACAACACTGATCATCGCTTATCTCAACTGGTATGTTACGTTAATAATATTTTTGTCAGTCTTATTAAATACCTGCGGCGGTTTTAGAGGACGTCAT
>NC_079892.1:502630-509408 GCF_024868665.1 Triplophysa rosa | reverse complement strand
TGGGCTGCTTTCAGGAAGCTAGTTAGCAAGATCCCTGTGACCAGCAGCAATGACAAGGTAAGCTAATGTTTACATGATGACTAGCTAGAATTCTATATAATCTAGTTCAGTGATGGGATGGGACTATTTTGTATTTAAATACCTTTGAAAAAAATTAATTGTATTTTGTATTTAAATGTGTTTAATCTTAGTATTTTTGTATTTTAAACTGAAATACTTTTTGCCAATCAACCTCCTTATTAGACTGCATGGATGGGCAGTGTTTCAAATACATCCATTTGAAATACAAAATACTATTATTTTGTAATAGTATTTTGTATTTAAAAGCATTTAATCTAGTATTTTTTATATTTATTTGTGTATAGCCTTGTTAATTCAAGAAATCAGCAGTCTAAAGAGGTTGATTGGCAAAAAGTATTTTGTATTTTGAAAATACAAAAATTCAAAGACTTATTTTAGAATGTTAAGTTCTACTTCTGTAGTTATTTTGGTGAAAGTAACTCAAAAGTAATACAGGAGTCATGTAACGTATTACAATTCTGAGACAGTAATATTGTAAGGTAAATGATTACTTTTAAATAACAGTAACAAGTAATCTGTAATGTATTACAGTTTGGAAGTAACTTGCACAACACTGATCATCGCTTATCTCAACTGGTATGTTACGTTAATAATATTTTTGTCAGTCTTATTAAATACCTGCGGACAAAGTACTGTTTATATATGCAATTACCAACGCTACATTCAAACTGCGATCGCTTGTGGAGATAGTACTGTAAATAATTAATTCCACAGGGCTGTATTTATTTAAATGTTTATTAGTGAAATAATGGTTATATAGTCGATGAAAGTATAATTTAGGGTGTTTTAAACAAGTTAGCTACATGCTAGAGGAGGCTATGCTAAAACTTCCTGAGCATCAACCCGGTGAGTGAACAGCAATATGAATGATGAGCATAGACAACAAAGGTAATTAAATTCAGCTCTTTTATTCCCAACATGAATGAATTCATAGCTGTTTCATTTAATTCATGTAAAGTTACGTCATGTACAGCCACCTCACGGTCGACTGCCGGCCACACGAACATAAACAAACTTAACTTCCGGGCCCGGTCCTCTCTCATCGGCAGTCCCGTCGCTCGTCCTCTTATGCTCCCTAGCTCCCCGTGAGGCATGCGGGACCGGTGCGCGTACAGCTGATACTCATTATCACTCACGCCACCGGCCCCGCCTTCCTGCCCCACGGCTCTCGTCCCGCCTTCCTCGCTACAAAGACATTCATTGAACGACATCAAAGGCTGGCTTTGTGGGAGCACAAATAAATAACAATAAAAACATGTGTTTTGAATACTAAAATTATTTTTATAGGAAATAACACCAGCCCTAACACAGATCCTTGAGGGACTACCCAAGAGAGCTCCGGTAAAATAGACTGTACACATGATTAGATTTCAGTTACAGAAACCTTTGTGGTCCACTTCATGGAGGTCAATAATAAGAGGCACACAATAAGGTTGTAACAATGGGAGGAGAAGCCAGGCAAGAAACCGATCCACGTGCAGTTTAAAGATTTAATGAAAACAAAACAAGGTAATCCAAAACAGGAGACCAGAGACGACATGCAACAACAACTGACAACAAACAAATGAAACAGAAGGGCTTAAAGACACTGGGAGAATGAGATAACAAGAAACACCTGGGGCAACGATTAACACAGAACCAATGATCAAAAATAACTACAAAGGACTTCAAAATCAAACAGGAAACATGAAGATAAAAAACACTGAACAGATCATGACACGTGTCTTTCTTCCAAAGTCTCAATATTATTTACAAAACTTTCACAACTGCTGTTGTTGTAGTAGTAGTTTGTTGTAACTTTAACAGAATACACTTTTGAAGTAACCCTCTCATACTGTTTACTTTATTTCAGTTGCTGTATGAAGAGTGGGCCAGTTACAGTGTGTTCTATAAGTACCAGCCCATTGGTTTGATTAGGTAAATGACTCATCACGCTTGTTCTTTTAATCTCCAATGTCATAGGATCGTGGTTGACATCCGTAGTTTTCTTACAGGAAGTATTTTGGAGAGAAGATTGGTCTATACTTTGCTTGGCTTGGCATCTACACGCAGATGCTGATCCCTGCTTCTTTAGTGGGCGTCTTTGTTTTCCTCTATGGATGTGTTACTGTTGATGACGACATTCCAAGGTCAGTGGATTCAATGGGCGACACATTGTGACCAGTGTTGGGTGTAACTAGTTACTAAGTAATTAGTTACTGTAATTTAATTACTTTTTCCTTGAAAAAGTAAAGTAAGGGTTTACTCTTATTTTTCAGTAATTTAATTACAGTTACTTCTGATGTAATTAAACTAAATACTTTGTGTAATATGTGTGTGCAATAGTGGAATTGACATCAATATTCAAAGTCTAACTTTAAAATCCTTGCTTTAATGTATAATTCTCACATTTGTAATACTTTGGTCAGTTAATAATACTACTTTATGTAGTTTAATATTATGTATTTGAATAAATTAAATAAGCCGTTTCATGTCTATCCTTAAATCAATTAATGTAGGATATAGAAAGTAATTAGTAATAAGTAACTAAATACTTTTTGGAGAGAGTAATTTGTACAGTAATCTAATTACACTATTGAATATGTAATTAGTAACTAGTAATTAATTACTTTTTCAGAGTAACTTACCCAACACTGATTGTGACATACTGTAACGGACCCCATGTAGCTTTTACACTAGAATAGAAAAGAAGATTTTAGTAACAAAACAATTCGCTTTATTTTGATATAGACTAAATTGGTGTCAAATGTGTTGTTAAGTATAAATAGTAGTAGAGTAGTAGAGTTAAAGAATAACAGATTATCCATTCAGATGTTGAGCATCCCAAAACGAATCATTTTAACGGAGTTATTTAGTCAATAAATACACTGCCATTTCCATGAATGATTGCTTTCCCCCCAAACATCTTTGAGAGAGTCTATTTTAAAAGACGATCACTAACTGATGTCTAAGTTAAACACAGTTGCATAACACTTCTTCAACCTTCATCGCATTTTTGGCTAAAAATAATGCAGGCCAGTAAAGTATGAGCTCTGGATGTGTGACAGAGGAAGTGAATACTCTGAGAAAGAACATCTAAAAGCAAAACATCTGTCTGAAAATCCCTCTGGAGTTTCTCACTGTCAGGATATTATGACACAGTCTGAAAATGACCTTTCCAAATGCTTTCCACACTTTTTACACTACGGCACTTGTACTTTGGAGCAGAAACAATAAAAGCTGATTTTCTTCTGCTTAAATCAAGATATGTGAAGAAAGGTTGACTTTTTTGAGAGTTTTTACGAAACAACAAAGAGTCAAGTAAAAGAAGGTGATATCAGACAATGTTGTTCTGGAACGTCAGTAATAAACGTGACATGACCTGTGTTGTTTTACATGAGGTTGTGGACCTATTAGTGCCTGATCTGTGTGCTTTTATTGTTTTCTAGTAAATGTTAATTACACAGCTGAACGACATGTGGTGGAAATGAAAATACATGAACGATGGAGCTCTCTCTCTCCCTCTTTCTAAAGAGCACATGGTTTCTGCCTTAATTGGTGTAAATGTAGTGTTGTAGTCATGTGAAATCTCTCTTTCTCTGTTGTCAGCATGGAAATCTGTGACCCGCGGAGGAACATCACCATGTGTCCGCTGTGTGACCGAGTGTGCAGTTACTGGAACCTGAGCACTGCGTGTGGGACGGCTCGGGCCAGTCATCTGTTTGATAACCCCGCCACTGTCTTCTTCTCTATCTTCATGGCTCTGTGGGGTGAGATCACAGCGTCTCTCTTCATTTCTCTTCTAGAAACGCCGTATCTCTCAGTGCTGCGTGCTGGCTCTGTGACTGTAGGCAGATTTAAACACGTTTCTGTCATCTTCCTCTGTTCAGTGTCATCTCCACAGGGATTTTGGACGGGAAGTCATTGTTTGAGGGCAGAAGTTCACACAGCAGATTTACAGACCCCAGACAGACCTTTAGACGTTTAAAGATATAAATACAATGTTTTATTGAGATTTATATCTACGTTTCTACAGCACACGCTTGAGTTTATTTTCCTTCATATTGCCATTGGGGTGTAAAGATACACACTGGATTCTCAACGCTCACACTGATTTAGAAGATTTTTAGAGGTAACCGGTACAGGTCACAATAGAAGAAGAAGTGCTAACGAGATTTATATAAGCAACAGTTAGCATGTTCCTGTCAAGTGTGGCAGAAACAAGGAAGTTTTTTGTTGTTTCTTAAAGGATTTAGCCGAAATCAAAAATCAATACTAAGAAATGACTATTCAAGTTGCATGATGACAGTTTATGACCATAGTCAAGAAAGTTTTTCATTTCGATTTAAGTGTTACAATATAGACAATGTTTTCTAGGTCTGTTGTTTGTCTCGAGTTTGAGCGTCTCGCAGGCTTACATCTACACAGCAAGAATAGACTAAAAACAACAATGCGGAACACAAGAACAACACAAAGCTGGATGTTTATGAATTCACCCAAAAATAAATATTTAGTCAATATTTAGGGTGTTTTCACACATGGTCCTTTTCAGGGTTACATAAAGAGGTCTGAGTCCTCTTACTGCTTAGGTGGACCAACAAAGGACCCAAGGGACAGAGACAGTGTGAACGGAAAAACAACCCGGTCCTTTTTCATTTAGTCCACCTCTTGGTTTGGTGGAGTTCGGTTCTTTTAAAGAGGGCTCGAGTGTGAAAGCCACCTTACTCTGTTCCTCACACCAAAACAGACTATGACATTGTTTGGGGGGGGGTTCTCTTAACAATGGTAGCAGATTGTGACCTCTTCAGTTCTTTTTTATAAAAAAAAGTGTTCTGAATAAAAAAATATTAAAAATAATTGATTATTTGATGAAAGTCTTGACCTATGCTTCTCTTCAATGCATTCTGTCAATGTGCAACATCACCTTCAAAACATGTTAAACATTTAGTATCAGGATTCAAAATCCACAAAACATCATATCAATGTGCAGTACGGATTTACTCAATATTGACTTAATATGGTGCACTCTACTTGCAGTAAATGTGCAATAATATCACTTAATTATCACTACTTATCCCATTTTAAATGAAAACGTGTGTACATATTGTAAATTCTCTATTTATTGTTATTATTATTATTCGTCTATTTATTGTCTGTCTAACACCAGTCAGCAGCATTACTCCCATTTCCTTGTATGCAATATATACGATGACAATTCTATTCTATCCCTGAAGAGTTCATGTTGAAATAATCTTATCTATCCAGTGATGAGTGCGTCCTCTTGAATATTTTCATTCATATTTTCGTTGCATTGTCATTTCTGTGCATTGAGTTATAAATATAAATTTGATCTATATTTTGCTTGCAAAAAGGCCCAGGTCAAGACTTATATTCATTTTTCTTCATCAAATCCCATCGTATGCCCTGAGAACAACTGGACTATTCTGAGATTATACTGGTAGCACTATACGCTGCCATTCTGAGGACATCACCCAGAACATTTTTCTAAGAAGATGTTCTTTTACAAAAAGAAAGAAATTGAACAAGTAAATAATGACTATATGGGTGAACTAGTCCTTTCAAGCTGTGAGTGTGTCACTTTCATTACAAACACGTCACAATCTCCTCCATTTAATCTGCTGTGTAAATGTATAATATTAAAACCTTTACACTAGGTTATATTCTCTCGCTTCACAAAAAGACCAATGAAAGTGCTTTCAACAGGTACACGTGAATCATCTCTTTAATGAAAATATGAATAATGCATCAGATTCTGCTACATTTAGCAGCTTGTCTTCTAATAGTTTCTCAGGTGTGGATCAGAACTGTAATGAGATTTCATTTCCTTTTCAACATGAAGATGAAGATATCTCATACAGCACTGTCCAAGTTCAGCCCAAAATAAAACTTCTGTCATCATTTATTCTTCCTCGTGGGGTTGTAAACCTATGGGCACAAAAGAAGATATTTTGAGAAATGTCTCAGTGGTTTTGTGTTCATACAGTGCATGGAAGTCAATGTTGTTTGGTTATGCAGGTTCTTCGAAACATCTTCTTTTGTGTTTTGTCATATAGGGACTCCATCTCATAGCTTCACCATTGGGCTTTGATCTCAGGAGACGATGAACTCTCTGTCTTCTTTTGTGTTGTGTTTCAGCCGCGTTCTTCATGGAGCACTGGAAGAGACGGCAGATGCGGCTCAACTATGAGTGGGATCTCACAGGCTTCGAGGAGGAGGAGGTCTGAACACATATAATGCATTAAAGCTGATGTTTGTATTGAAGGTCGTTTCACTGGTGTGTCATGTAATGTTGTCGTCCTCTTCTTCCCCCTGGTGTTTATAGGAAGCACTGAAGGTTTGGAACACACTCGAAACTCTTTTAATCCGCTCTCCTCTCTCACTCTGTTTCCAGCATTCACAGCCGTCTCTTTTACAACACCTTTCTTCCTCCACACTTCTCAACTCAACTCAACTTTATTTATATAGCGCTTTTACAATTTTCATTGTTACAAAGCAGCTGTACATGAGACATATTGACTATAAGTAAAATAATTAAAGTTGTACCTGCAAAAACAAGAAAAGGTTGAAAACACAGAAGACAGACATACCCACATACAAAACACTCCACACACACAATATGCACACGTACTAACACACATAGACATAGAGACACACACACACACACGGATGCGCACGCACACACACACAACACACACAC
>NC_079892.1:485222-496077 GCF_024868665.1 Triplophysa rosa | reverse complement strand
GCACGCACGCACGCACGCACGCACGCACACACACACACACACACACACGCACACGCACACACACACACACACACACACACACACACAGGCTTTGGTTGACTATCCCCGTGGGGACAGTCCATAGGCGTAATGTTTTTATACTGTACAAACTGTATATTCTATCCCCTAACCCTATCCCTAAACCTAAAGATCATAGAACACTTTTTGCATTTTTAGATTTGTAAAAAATATTGTTCTGTACAATTTATTAGCTTTTTTGCCCCTGGGGACCTCAATTTTGGTCCCCACGGTGACACGAGTCCCCATGTGTTGGTGTGTATTCAGGTTTAGGTCCCCACCGGGATATACAAACATGAACACACACACACAGCACACGCACACACACACACACACACCACCACCACGCACGCACGCACACACACACACACAAACACACCACGCACACACACACACACACACACACACACACACACACACACACACACACACACACACACACAAACAAATAAATACTTTTATTACCATGTTCTTATGTTGTTGAATGCCTGTTTGATAACTGACACTCTCGCACTTGCTGGTCATAAACACAGTGTGTGTGTGACATTAATCATATTTATAGGCAGGGATTCAACTTTGTAACTTTTCTCCAGGATTTTTTTCCAAGTGAAAAGTACCGAGTGTGGTTCTGCTTCTGTAGTCTGTTTAGGTTTGACATGTTTCTGTGTTCATATCCTGAACTGAACAGCATTAGTCCTGCTTCCTGTTTCCTGCATCGCTGCCGGCGGCTTGTTTGTATCAGTGCGCTTACCACTTCGCTCTAATATTAGTGTATTTTATTATCGTTAATTATTATTGTCGTTGCTAACTTATCCTGATATCTCAATAACCCTGTTCCTGTTATTTACTTGGAAGAGTCTAAACCAAAAGTGATAGTTAACTTAACGCCGTTAGCATAGCAATAGCGTTTAGCTTGCTTTCTGTTCACACTGTGGAATATCATCTTGCCTCTGGTTTGTCTTGTGTGCTAACTGTTTCTCTTTTTAAGCGAGTATACTACGATCCATCGAGCAACCTTGGTAAGTTGGAATTGCACTTCAAATCCGGTGAGTTATGGCTTCTATTCCTATTATTGTTACTTGCACCTCATGTCATATGTTTAGCTTAGCCTTCTCTGTCAGCTGCGAGGGTTTTATATGCGATAAATGCAGGGAAATAGTTAGGCTGACAGAGAAGATCTTAGAATTAGAGTCTCGCATCCAATCTTTATTGAGGATAGTAAGAGGTTTAACGACGATAGAAAACACTTTGGATGCGAGCAACATTAGGCACACAGCTCGGTTCCGGTTGAAAATCCCCCGCAGCTGGGAAACTTCGTGACTGTGAGACGGCGTAGTCGCAGGACAAAACATCACTCGACCGTTCCGATTACAGTCTCGAACAGGTTTGCCCCGCTCAGTGACGCACCGACTGAGAAACCTGCTGAAAGTGCCCTAGTTATCGGTGATTCTATTGTTCGGAACGTTAACATAGAGGCACCAGCCACCATAGTCAATGTTTACCGGGAGCCAGAGCGCCTGACATCAAGTCAAATTTAAATGTGCTGGCTAAGGCTAATCGTAAATTCAGTAAGATTGTCATTCACGTCGGCACAAATGATGTTCGACTCCGTCAATCGGAGATCACAAAAGATAACATTAAAGAGGTGTGTGAGCTCGCAAGCATGATGTCAGACACTGTAATATTCTCTGGCCCCCTCAATGCTTATCGTGGTGATGAGATTTATAGCAGATTATCATCACTAAATGGCTGGTTGTCTGAGTGGTGCCTGCAGAATGATATAGTTTTTATAAATAACTGGAAGAGTTTTGAGGGCAGACCTGACCTGTTGAAACGAGATGGTCTCCATCCCTCCTGGGCTGGGACTTCCATCCTGTCTAGAAATATGGCAAAAAGTCTTAATGCTAATGCTAAAACTTGACTCGCTGGGGCCCAGGTCAGGGAGCAGACAGTATGGCTTAACCAACTGTCTGCTTGCCGTCTCACGTCGCAGAATACACAAAATGTACAACATGTAGTAATCCGTTCTCCCAAACATCACAAAATAGAGACTGTGTCTGTCCCCCGGATTAGCAAACATAAAATAATGCGTAAACCTCTTGAAAGTAATTTAATAAACGTAAACAAATAAACATCCAGTGGTGTAAAGTATTGGAGTAAATGTACTTAGTTACTTTACTTAAGTATCTTTTTGGCTACTTTGTAGTTGTACTGAGTATTAAAGATATTAGCAACTTTTACTCTCTACTTAACTACATTTTTGAACAAGTATATGTACTCTTTACTCCACTACATTTGTAATGAGTGCGTGCGTGCGTGCGTGCGTGCGTGCGTGTGTGTGTGTGTGTTCTGACATGTATGATCACGCGTTGACTGTGTTTTTTTCAGGATCACCCACGAGCTGAATATGAATTCAGAGTCATGCAGAAATCTCTGAAGAAAGAGCACAGATCACAGAAGGTAACATCTATATTGAGATTAACTGCCTAATATTTCATAATAAATAGTGATTAAGAGCCCCATTTATTGAGTAACGCAGTGTTTTGTGTGGGGGGAGGCAGCACATTTAGAGTTTACAGGGGCTGTCGAATAACTTGATGACAGCATCATTCATGGATTTCTACACAGAGGTCTGTTGACTTCAGCAATGACTGTGATCGTTGACAAAAATGCACTTTTCGTGTTCTTTTCTTTCAAAATGTGCATGCCTGTAACTGAAGAAGTAGTATAGAAGACATCATATATAATGGATATTGCACACTCTCAGCTTTATTTAGAGTGTTTTCACATCCAGATTAGCTGAAGGCTTTAGGAATTACAGCTCTTTAATATGTAGCTCCCCTCTTTTTCAACCAGAAGTAATTGGGCAGTCGATTCAAAGCTGTTTTATGGACAGGTATGGGCTTAACTCTGGGCCATTTTTTGGATTTCCGCCTGAATTTGGCATACCCATTTTTAAATGCACACCATAGCCACAGTGGTGTAAATACAAAATTTTGGTGTCATATTCCAGGAAAACCCCCCAAAATTTCACAAAACACTGCTGAAAGTGATAAACATTATTGTTTGTGTTGTCAGTACTATGAAAAAGACACTTTTTTTGTTTTTTATTCTTTTATTTTGAAAGTGTATTACTCTGAGCCTGAGGAGCCCAGGAACCTGCAGACAATTGTTCTTGAATCCAACAGGTCTCAACAAACAGAGGAAAAAACAACTCAAGTGTCCTTATTTCGTACTTTCCGCCTGAATTTGGCATACCCAATTTTAAATAGACCCCATAACCACATACAGTGATATAAAAAAATGGAAAAGTTTTGGGTCATTTCACAGTGACCCTGCATGTAGCACAGCTGAAAGTGCATGTAACAAGCCAAACTTGGTGTTGAGTTTATTCGTGGTGTTTTGGTCCGCCTCCCCTGTTGCACATTGCCATATCTCAGCCTCTGATTTGCCTATTTGGTCTACATAGAGGTCAGAGTCTGAGCTTCCATTTAATATGTATCTCATGTGGATAGACAGAGGTTCAGATATTTTACTGACTGTTTAACTATCTAAGCTTTTATGTCACGTTGCTGACACAGCACGTTGATGGGGGATATTGGAAGCGGATGTTTAACTTTTAAAAAAGAGAGGTAGGAATCAGTTTGGTAAGTTACTCTGAAAAAGGAATTAATTACTAGTTATTAATTACATATTCAGTAGAGTAATTGGATTACTGTACAAATTACTCTCTCCAAAAAGTATTTAATTACTTTTTACTAATTACTTTCTACATCTTGTATCAACCTTGATTCAAGGTGATTCAAGGATGATTCAAGCAGAGGTGGACGAAGTACACAACTTCCTTACTTGAGTGAAAGTACAGATACTACTGGTCAAATATTACTCCACTACAAGTAAAAGTTGTAAAGACAGATTCTTACTTGAGTAAAAGTACAGAAGTACGTGCTTTTAAAAGTACTCAAGTATTAAAAGTAAATTTCCTTTATGTCAGTTGTGCATTGTTTTATTGTCGTATAACGTATGCCTCTGAAGCAACCAACTGAATACATTGAGTAGCTCACAGTACCAGTTGTATTAAAGGAGTAGTTCACTTCAAAATTTGCCCCCATTGACTTTCCATAGTAATTTTTATTCCTATTATCGAAAGTCAATGGGGGCAAATTTTGCAGTGAGCAACTCCTTTAAGAGCTTTATATGTTTAGCACATATATGTTTACTTTAGATATAATCCTGTATGATCATTTAGCCTAATTATCCTCATTAGCCCCCTAGGCCTATATGTATTTATGAGCAGTGTTCTTTTATTTTGTATATTCCCTTAACCAGTTTTAGCAGCAATTTACCAGTAAGTAGTAAGGTTCTTGTAAATAATAAAGTGTAGAAGCCATGTGTTTGTTGGATTTATTATCATTTGTATTACCATAATTTAACTACAAACATAAACTATAGCTAGTATAATGAAACTATGGTATGTTTAGTTGCTGTGGTTTTACTAAATTATTAATTGGAGTATTGTTCCTATATATAGAAAATGGTAAATTTGTGGATACTGTGGTTTTACTGCAAATACCATCCCTGCTGAAAAAAACAATGCATTTTTTAATTAGAATGAATTTTTTAAATTAAATTCCTCTTTGTAGTGTGTTTGGGGTATTATTCCAATAGGATTTACCATCCCATCAATAGAATCCATCACATACAACTAGACAACAAGTATCCATAGTACAATTCCCATTATAACCATTAAATCCATTACATTTTCTGTTGTATTTTGGGCAGAGTTCTATTGTTTTTATACAGATATACAGGAACACTTCAACTATAGTTACTTCAGTAAAAACATCATTCATTTTCCAAATCGCTTTAAATGATACAGCAGCAGATCAGAAGTTAACACGCACGCGTAGCTCAAGGTGTATGTGATGCTTATTTACCGTTTAGCCGATCATTTTCATGACGATGTTTCTATGTTCTTTGACTGATCGTAACCCACAGATGATTACACCACACTTTAACATGTGCCTTTTTCGTCTTTTATTGTTCTATTTGCCTTTTTAGAGCGCTATGAATGGTGTAGCAGCGCATATACGTTTACATTAGTTTAGCGGGAAGATCCCAGAGTTGCCAGATTTGCGTAAAACAATCCGACAAATGGCCATTCAAAGCTTGCCGGAAAACCGCAAGCTTAGAAAAACTGAAATACTTGGCAACAGTAAAAGGTCCTGGCAGATCGCAAGCCAGATAAATTGCGCACACAGGAAACCCCGCTGCATAGAAACCATTTTCTACTTTTGGACCTTTTTATAAATGTAGTGGAGTAAAAAGTATGATATTTGTCTTTCAAATGTAGTGAAGTTAAAGTACAAGTACTCCGAAAAAATAATACTCAAGTAAAGTACAGATACTCAGAAAGTGTACTTAAGTACAGTAGGCTACTCGGGTAAATTTACTTCGTTACTGTCCACCTCTGGATTCAAGTGATTCAAAGATGGACATGAAACGGCTCTTTTAATTCATTCAAATAAATAAAATAAAACTACATAAATTAGTATTATTAAATAACCAAAGTATTACAAATGTGAGAAAGATAAATTAATGAATGCATTTAAAAGTTAGACTTTACATTTTAATGTATAATCCAGTATTGTATTTAGTTAAATTCCATCAAATGTAACTGTAATTAAATTACAGAAAAAATAAGAGTAATCTTTTACTTTACTTTTTCAAGGAAAAAGTAATTAAATTACGGTAATTTATTACTTAGTAACTAGTTACACCCAACACTGGTAGGAATGGACTTATATTTTGTAGAAAACAACGAAAAAGATGATGTAGCATTTGTGGCTAAGTTTAATGGTGGGATGCAGTTATTAGCTTAGATATCCGATGGATGTGTTGTTTGTTTACAAATATCAATTCCATGCATCATAATTCATTCGACTTGCATTCGATCTGTGGTAAAATATCAATAAATCCAACTGGAGATCTATATTTTTTAGTATACAAGCCTTCATTTGATATATAAATTGAACATGTTGGACATAATTGAGCGTTATGAAAAATGTTCATGATCATAAACTCACATGATTTTAAAGGGGCTATGACATGGGGATATGATGAATTACAGCCTAAGTTATATTATGTACAATAAATGCCAAAATGGTGCACTTCTCCAGAAACTAGTGACTCTAAGCTTTCAAATGATACCACATACGATAGTCAGAGTCACAGAAATACATGTAATCATCAAGGGAATACTTTTAAGACGTAATTTTAGTGTTTAACAGGTTCATAAATGAAACATGTTGATAGTCTGGGGTTGATTCTGCGTGTGGTGTTTGCATTTGGAAGTTGTGGCTGTGAACCCACATCATCTCCATGCAAGTGAAACAGACCATAGTTAGATTTCAAAAACACAACAAATCCATCAGAAAGATCCCAGGAACATTAACAGTGGCCAAATCAACAATTTGGTACATTCTGAGAAAAAAAAAAAAATTGGTGCGCTCAGCAACAACAAAAATCTTGTGTGTCCGTATAAGATGGATGGGGTGGATGATGGCATTATCCTCTCCGTGATAAAGAAAATCCCCTTCACAACGTCCAGACAAGTGAAGAATTAATCCGGATGCTTCTGTCTTCTGTTACATCATCAAAAACACCAGTGACCCAGTGGAAGCAGGGAAGCAGGAACGGATTAAGGTGGTCAGGGGCCCCTAGGCTGCTCTTTGGATGAGTCCCCCCTTACGTTGCTTTCAGGTGCCTTTCACGCTTGCAGTTTAGTTTGGAAAGGGGCATGGTTTGCATGTGGAGCAGTGCTGGAAACATGTTAAAACCAATTACAGGCAATAACTATGGGACCTGGCGGTGTATATAAACCTGAGGTCTATGTCACCAGTGACATGTTCGAAAACTCACCCCTTCCTTTTGGTCGCTATGAGTAATGGAGTGTGATGACGTGCCAGATTGATGTTGCATGAAATGTGCCGACGGTTCTCACAGCTCTGTGCCCTTAAGGCTCTCATTTTTGTTGCAGTTTGAGGTGTGATGGTGGGTTGACATGTACTGTGTGTAAATTGCTGCTGTTTCTCAGTGCTGTGTGCCATCAAGGCTCCCACCCGGTCAGCTTTGCTGTTGATATGGTCGCATCGGTAGCTGTGGCTGTTGTAAATGTTTAAGAATTTACTGTAGGAGCACAGTGGACATTGCTGTGAGCGTCACATCATCGGGCTGATGGAAAGCAGTTATGTTAACGTCTCCTCCACTGGTTATGAGTCACGCTGCTGCTTTCGGGGAGTCAAATTATTCCTTGTTTAATGTTTGAGTTTCTTTTGTGTTAGTATTTGTTTCGCTAATTCATTTGTTTTGTTTTGTGTAAGAGCTGAGTGCTTCCTGATGCGGGCTGGCTCTTTATTGCACCACATGGTGTTTTATCAGGGTTGCTGTGTCACTATTGCTGTGCCATCATATGTTGTGTACTTTGTGTCATTTCGATTGGTGTGTGTTTTCTCTTTGCATGATAGGTGCTATTGTATGAGCCCGCTCAGCGGAAGCTCAGTCTCTTTGTTTATTTTGTTGATTTATTTTTTGGATGTATGTTTCTTTCTAGACTTATGATATTTGTTCCAAATTTTAACTGACTTGACCACATCATTTTAACTTCAATAAAATGAGAATATTTTTGTATGGTAACTTGCGCCCCTTGCCTTTTTCTTTTTAAAGTGGAGTAGACATGTGTGTTCTTCCTTGAATTCTTTTCCCTATTCATTTAGGGTGGCATAGTCACTACAACATGAAAAAATCATTAATGTAAAAGCTGTCACGCAAACTCAGGTGCGCACCAGGGCACCGAACCCTGCGCATGTGCTTTAGTCGATTACAATATATTTACTTAAATTAAACACATGTAAGAGATGATAGCGTTGGTAATCTACCTTGGATTTGAGCAAGAGTGTTAGCCAAAGCGAGCTGCCAGTCCTCCTGCTGCTATCTTGGTCACGGTGTTCTTTTAACCTTTGTATTATTCGCCTTTGTGCTCCACTAGTGTACTTTCTTTCTGACATTTTGCCGCTATACCGTCTAGCTTGTTTTTTGTTTTATTTCTTATGGGCCAATGAGGGTCTATTTTTGTTTGCGCTGATGTAAATTTAAAATATAAAAATCTGGCCAATCAGAGGCCCCTAAACAGGTGGGGCCCCTAGGCTGCACCCTAAGCAAGCCTGTACGTTAATCCGCGCCTGCCGGTGTGTTGTTGTTTTTTTCTCAGAATGTACCAAATTGTTGATTTGGCCACTCTTAATGTTCCTGGCATCTTTCTGATGGATTTGTTGTGTTTTTGAAATCTAACTATGGTCTGTTTCACTTGCATGGAGATGATGTGGGTTCACAGCAACAACTTCCAAATGCAAACACCACGCATAGAATCAACTCCAGATGTTTAACATGTTTCATTTATGAAGAAATTAGTTAAGGAAAAGCACAAACCTGTCCATAAAGCTTTTGATTCAATTGTCCATAAAAAGGGGGAGCTAAATATTAAAGAGCTGTAATTGCTAAACCCTTCAGCTAATCTGGATGTGAAAACACTCTAAATAAAGTCAATTCAATTCAATTTTATTTATATAGCGCTTTTCACAATGTGCATTGTTCCAAAGCAGCTTTACAGGAGCAAATAAGAAAAACACAGAAAGGTAAAACACAGCACAGTGCATGGTGTTTATAGACCAAGTAAGATCATCATGATAAATAATATCTAATAAATAAATGAATAAATAAATAAATGCAGTCTCCCGGTGAGCAAGCCAACACTGCACTGCTGTGGCAAGGAACCCAAACTCCAATGATGAATAAATGGAGAAAAAAAAACCTCGGGAGAAAGGCTCAGCCGGGAGGGCCAGATCTCCTCTGATGTGTCATAGCTGCACTCAGTGACCCCGACCAAAGCCACCGAGCAACGTCCACGAAGAACAGGGAGAGCCCACGAGCCGCACCCAGGAAGCCCCACCCGCCGAAACCGTGCAGGTCCAACCTGGGCCCATTCCGTGATCAACAACAGACAACAGATGAACAACCAGGGAAAAATAGTAATGGCATAATTAACTTTATTCCTCTGTTGTCCGACATCGACCACAAAACAAGACCAACCAGACCAGACCCACACAGTCCCAACAAATGAAATGCCCCGAACCACAACCAACAAGCCCCCCCCACTCCCTACAAACACCCACCCAGCAACCTCCAATCAAAGTCACTGAGTGCAGCTATAACTTCAAACTGCTGTCATGTGATGTAAGTTTAGCATTAAATACCAAGTATTGTAAATTTAGCATTTATGTGACAAGTAGTCCGTCTTTGCTCTCGGTTGGGGATGGAATTGTCTGAGCTGGGCCGGTCAGATGGTCGCCTTTTTCTTGGGTGGTGATGCAATTGCCTTGGGTGGAGCTGGGATGGTCAGTCAGTCCGCAGGCTCTCGCAGGAGGATGGCACGGGATTTTCCGATGTAACTGGCATAATCTCTAGTTGGGCATGGGCATATGATGTTCATCTGGGCCTGGCGGAATCTCTCCCTACCTCGGGATGGGCATCCCGAGGTGAGGGCAGAAAGAGAATAATTAGCGTAGCTGCTGTTCATTAGCTATGTGTTAGTGAATGCTTGGCTGAAAAGATGTGTCTTTAATCTAGATTTAAATTGGGAGAGTGTGTCTGACCCTCGAATAGTATCGGGGAGGCTATTCCAGAGTTTAGGTGCTACGTATGAGAAAGCTCTACCCCCTTTGGTGGATTTAGTTATTCTAGGTCAGTGGTCACCAACCTTTTTGAGCCTAAGATCCCCGACGTCAGAATTGTTGAAAGGCAAGATCTACCATTCAAAAAATTGAAATAAACCGTTTAAGGCTTTATAAGTAATTAAAAGAACTTTAAAGTCAATACGATACTTAATGGGTAACCAGTGAAGGGTTGATAACATTGGGGTTATGTGATCGTATTTTCTGGACCTGGTTAGAACTCTGGCAGCTGCATTCTGAACTAACTGTAGTTTGTTTATTGATGCTGCAGGACAACCACTAAGCAGTGCATTACAGTAGTCAAGTCTTGAGGTCACAAATGCATGAATAAGCTTCTCTGCGTCAGCCACACATAAAATATTTCGCAATTTGGCAACATTTCTAAGGTGGAAGAAGGCTGTTTTTGTGACATTTGAGATGTGATTTTTAAATGACAGGTTGCTGTCTAATATAACGCCAAGGTCTTTAACTGTATTTGTTGGAGTAACAGTGCAGCCTTCAATTTGCAGGTCATAATCCGAAATATTCTGCTCACGTGTCTTTGGTCCGATAAGTAATATTTCTGTTTTATTAGAATTTAAAAGAAGGAAATTACAAGTCATCCAATGCTTTATATCGTCGATGCACTCTGCCAATTTGGATAGTTGGAAGGAATCATCTGGTCTTGATGAGATATATAGCTGAGTATCATCTGCATAACAGTGGAAGCTAATTCCATGTTTTCTAATAATGTTTCCAAGGGGCAGCATGTATATGGAGAATAGCAAGGGTCCTAAAACCGATCCCTGAGGTAATCCATAATTTACTTGCGTTAGATTTGATGATTCCCCATTTAAATGGACAAATTGATGTCTGTCTGATAAGTAAGATCTGAACCATTGTAGTGCCTGTCCCTGAATACCGGTATAATTGTGTAAGCGATCTAGAAGTATTTTATGGTCTACAGTATCGAACGCAGCACTAAGGTCGAGCAGGACTAGGAGTGAGATGTTACCTTTATCTGATGCTAT